>NC_092736.1:13736319-13742528 GCF_047496885.1 Scyliorhinus torazame
AGAGAGAGCGCGAGAGGGACCCAGAGAGAGCGCGAGAGGGACCCAGAGAGAGCGCGAGAGGGACCCAGAGAGAGCGCGAGAGGGACCCAGAGAGAGCGCGAGAGGGACCCAGAGAGAGCGCGAGAGGGACCCAGAGAGAGCGCGAGAGGGACCCAGAGAGAGCGCGAGAGGGACCCAGAGAGAGCGCGAGAGGGACCCAGAGAGAGCGAGAGAGGGACCCAGAGAGAGCGAGAGAGGGACCCAGAGAGAGCGAGAGAGGGACCCAGAGAGAGCGAGAGAGGGACCCAGAGAGAGCGAGAGAGGGACCCAGAGAGAGCGAGAGAGGGACCCAGAGAGAGCGAGAGAGGGACCCAGAGAGAGCGAGAGAGGGACCCAGAGAGAGCGAGAGAGGGACCCAGAGAGAGCGAGAGAGGGACCCAGAGAGAGCGAGAGAGGGACCCAGAGAGAGCGAGAGAGGGACCCAGAGAGAGCGAGAGAGGGACCCAGAGAGAGCGAGAGAGGGACCCAGAGAGAGCGAGAGAGGGACCCAGAGAGAGCGAGAGAGGGACCCAGAGAGAGCGAGAGAGGGACCCAGAGAGAGCGAGAGGGGGACCCAGAGAGAGCGAGAGGGGGACCCAGAGAGAGCGAGAGGGGGACCCAGAGAGAGCGAGAGGGGGACCCAGAGAGAGCGCGAGGGGGACCCAGAGAGAGCGCGAGGGGGACCCAGAGAGAGCGCGAGGGGGACCCAGAGAGAGCGCGAGGGGGACCCAGAGAGAGCGCGAGGGGGACCCAGAGAGAGCGCGAGAGGGACCCAGAGAGAGCGCGAGAGGGACCCAGAGAGAGCGCGAGAGGGACCCAGAGAGAGCGCGAGAGGGACCCAGAGAGAGCGCGAGAGGGACCCAGAGAGAGCGCGAGAGGGACCCAGAGAGAGCGCGAGAGGGACCCAGAGAGAGCGCGAGAGGGACCCAGAGAGAGCGCGAGAGGGACCCAGAGAGAGCGCGAGAGGGACCCAGAGAGAGCGCGAGAGGGACCCAGAGAGAGCGCGAGAGGGACCCAGAGAGAGCGCGAGAGGGACCCAGAGAGAGCGCGAGAGGGACCCAGAGAGAGCGCGAGAGGGACCCAGAGAGAGCGCGAGAGGGACCCAGAGAGAGCGCGAGAGGGACCCAGAGAGAGCGCGAGAGGGACCCAGAGAGAGCGCGAGAGGGACCCAGAGAGAGCGCGAGAGGGACCCAGAGAGAGCGCGAGAGGGACCCAGAGAGAGCGCGAGAGGGACCCAGAGAGAGCGCGAGAGGGACCCAGAGAGAGCGCGAGAGGGACCCAGAGAGAGCGCGAGAGGGACCCAGAGAGAGCGCGAGAGGGACCCAGAGAGAGCGCGAGAGGGACCCAGAGAGAGCGCGAGAGGGACCCAGAGAGAGCGCGAGAGGGACCCAGAGAGAGCGCGAGAGGGACCCAGAGAGAGCGCGAGAGGGACCCAGAGAGAGCGCGAGAGGGACCCAGAGAGAGCGCGAGAGGGACCCAGAGAGAGCGCGAGAGGGACCCAGAGAGAGCGCGAGAGGGACCCAGAGAGAGCGCGAGAGGGACCCAGAGAGAGCGCGAGAGGGACCCAGAGAGAGCGCGAGAGGGACCCAGAGAGAGCGCGAGAGGGACCCAGAGAGAGCGAGAGAGGGACCCAGAGAGAGCGAGAGAGGGACCCAGAGAGAGCGAGAGAGGGACCCAGAGAGAGCGAGAGAGGGACCCAGAGAGAGCGAGAGAGGGACCCAGAGAGAGCGAGAGAGGGACCCAGAGAGAGCGAGAGAGGGACCCAGAGAGAGCGAGAGAGGGACCCAGAGAGAGCGAGAGAGGGACCCAGAGAGAGCGAGAGAGGGACCCAGAGAGAGCGAGAGAGGGACCCAGAGAGAGCGAGAGAGGGACCCAGAGAGAGCGAGAGAGGGACCCAGAGAGAGCGAGAGAGGGACCCAGAGAGAGCGAGAGTGGGACCCAGAGAGAGCGAGAGAGGGACCCAGAGAGAGCGAGAGAGGGACCCAGAGAGAGCGAGAGAGGGACCCAGAGAGAGCGAGAGAGGGACCCAGAGAGAGCGAGAGAGGGACCCAGAGAGAGCGAGAGAGGGACCCAGAGAGAGCGAGAGAGGGACCCAGAGAGAGCGAGAGAGGGACGCAGAGGGAGGGGCACGCAGAGGGAGGGGCACGCCGAGGGAGGGGCACGCCGAGAGAGGGGCACGCCGAGAGAGGGGCACGCAGAGAGAGGGGCACGCCGAGAGAGGGGCACGCCGAGAGAGGGGCACGCCGAGAGAGGGCACGCCGAGAGAGGGGCACGCCGAGAGAGGGGCACGCCGAGAGAGGGGCACGCCCGAGAGAGGGGCACGCCGAGAGAGGGGCACGCCGAGAGAGGGGCACGCCGAGAGAGGGGCACGCCGAGAGAGGGGCACGCCGAGAGAGGGGCACGCCGAGAGAGGGGCACACAGAGAGAGGGGCACACAGAGAGAGGGGCACACAGAGAGAGGGGCACACAGAGAGAGGGGCACACAGAGAGAGGGCACACAGAGAGAGGGGCACACAGAGAGAGGGCACACAGAGAGAGGGGCACACAGAGAGAGGGGCACACAGAGAGAGGGGCACACAGAGAGAGGGGCACACAGAGAGAGGGGCACACAGAGAGAGGGGCACACAGAGAGGGGGCACACAGAGAGAGGGGCACACAGAGAGAGGGGCACACAGAGAGAGGGGCACACAGAGAGAGGGGCACACAGAGAGAGGGGCACACAGAGAGAGGGGCACACAGAGAGAGGGGCACACAGAGAGAGGGGCACACAGAGAGAGGGGCACACAGAGAGAGGGGCACACAGAGAGAGGGGCACACAGAGAGAGGGGCACACAGAGAGAGGGGCACACAGAGAGAGGGGCACACAGAGAGAGGGCACACAGAGAGAGGGGCACACAGAGAGAGGGGCACACAGAGAGAGGGGCACACAGAGAGAGGGGCACACAGAGAGAGGGGCACACAGAGAGAGGGGCACACAGAGAGAGGGGCACACAGAGAGAGGGGCACACAGAGAGAGGGGCACACAGAGAGAGGGGCACACAGAGAGAGGGGCACACAGAGAGAGGGGCACACAGAGAGAGGGGCACACAGAGAGAGGGGCACACAGAGAGAGGGGCACACAGAGAGAGGGGCACACAGAGAGAGGGGCACACAGAGAGAGGGGCACACAGAGAGAGGGGCACACAGAGAGAGGGCACACAGAGAGAGGGGCACACAGAGAGAGGGGCACACAGAGAGAGGGGCACACAGAGAGAGGGGCACACAGAGAGAGGGGGCACACAGAGAGAGGGGCACACAGAGAGGGGGGCACAGAGAGGGGGGCACACAGAGAGGGGGGCACACAGAGAGGGGGGCACACAGAGAGGGGGGCACACAGAGAGGGGGGCACACAGAGAGGGGGGCACACAGAGAGGGGGCACACAGAGAGGGGGGCACACAGAGAGGGGGGCACACAGAGAGGGGGGCACACAGAGAGGGGGGCACACAGAGAGGGGGGCACACAGAGAGGGGGGCACACAGAGAGGGGGGCACACAGAGAGGGGGGCACACAGAGAGGGGGCACACAGAGAGGGGGGCACACAGAGAGGGGGGCACACAGAGAGGGGGGCACACAGAGAGGGGGGCACACAGAGAGGGGGGCACACAGAGAGGGGGGCACACAGAGAGGGGGGGCACACAGAGAGGGGGGCACACAGAGAGGGGGGCACACAGAGAGGGGGGCACACAGAGAGGGGGGCACACAGAGAGGGGGGCACACAGAGAGGGGGGCACACAGAGAGGGGGGCACACAGAGAGGGGGGCACACAGAGAGGGGGGCACACAGAGAGGGGGGCACACAGAGAGGGGGGCACACAGAGAGGGGGGCACACAGAGAGGGGGGCACAGGGGGGCACACAGAGAGGGGGGCACACAGAGAGGGGGGCACACAGAGAGGGGGGCACACAGAGAGGGGGGGCACACAGAGAGGGGGGCACACAGAGAGGGGGGCACACAGAGAGGGGGGCACACAGAGAGGGGGGCACACAGAGAGGGGGGCACACAGAGAGGGGGGCACACAGAGAGGGGGGCACACAGAGAGGGGGGCACACAGAGAGGGGGCACACAGAGAGGGGGGCACACAGAGAGGGGGGCACACAGAGAGGGGGGCACACAGAGAGGGGGGCACACAGTGAGGGGGGCACACAGAGAGGGGGGCACACAGAGAGGGGGGCACACAGAGAGGGCGGCACACAGAGAGGGCGGCACACAGAGAGGGCGGCACACAGAGAGGGGGGCACACAGAGAGGGGGGCACACAGAGAGGGGGGCACACAGAGAGGGGGGGCACACAGAGAGGGGGGCACACAGAGAGGGGGCACACAGAGAGGGGGGCACACAGAGAGGGGGGCACACAGAGAGGGGGGCACACAGAGAGGGGGGTGGGCGTAAGGGGGCGGGTGGGCTAAACGGGGGAGAGAGAGAGGGGGCTAAGGGAGGCAAGAGAGAGAGGGGCGAAAAGTAGGGGGAAGAGAGAGAGGGGGCTAAAGGGCGGGTGGAGAGAGAGAGAGGGGGGGCTAAGGGAGGGCAAGAGAGAGAGTGGGCGAAAAGTAGGGGGAAGAGAGAGAGGGGGCAAAAGGAGGGGGGGAGAGAGGGGGCTAAAGGAGGGGGAAGCGCAGAGGGGGGAAAGCGCAGAGAGGGGGTGGGAAGTGCAGGTGGGGGGGCGCGCAGGTGGGGGGAAGGGCGCAGGTGGGGGGAAGGGCGCAGGTGGGGGGAAGGGCGCAGGTGGGGGGAAGGGCGCAGGTGGGGGGAAGGGCGCAGGTGGGGGGAAGGGCGCAGGTTGGGGGGAAGGGCGCAGGTGGGGGGGAAGGGCGCAGGTGGGGGGGAGGGGCAGCGCAGTGGGGGGGAGGGCGCAGGTGGGGGGGAGGGCGCAGGTGGGGGGAGGGCGCAGGTGGGGGGGAGGGCGCAGGTGGGGGGGAAGAGCGCAGGTGGGGGGAAGAGCGCAGGTGGGGGGAAGAGCGCAGGTGGGGGAAGAGCGCAGGTGGGGGGAGAGCGCAGGTGGGGGGGAGAGCGCAGGTGGGGGGGAGAGCGCAGGTGGGGGGAGGGCGCAGGTGGGGGGTGAGCGCAGGTGGGGGGGTGAGCGCAGAGGGGGGGTGAGCGCAGAGGGGGGGTGGGGGAGCGCAGAGGGGGGTGGGGGGAGCGCAGAGGGGGGGTGGGGGGAGCGCAGAGGGGGGGTGGGGGGAGCGCAGAGGGGGGGTGGGGGGGAGCGCAGAGGGGGGGTGGGGGGAGCGCAGAGGGGGGGTGGGGGGAGCGCAGAGGGGGGGTGGGGGGAGCGCAGAGGGGGGGTGGGGGGAGCGCAGAGGGGGGGTGGGGGGAGCGCAGAGGGGGGGTGGGGGGAGCGCAGAGGGGGGGTGGGGGGAGCGCAGAGGGGGGGTGGGGGGAGCGCAGAGGGGGGTGGGGGGAGCGCAGAGGGGGGGTGGGGGGAGCGCAGAGGGGGGGGTGGGGGGGAGCGCAGAGGGGGGTGGGGGGAGCGCAGAGGGGGGGTGGGGGAGCGCAGAGGGGGGGTGGGGGGAGCGCAGAGGGGGGGTGGGGGGAGCGCAGAGGGGGGGTGGGGGGAGCGCAGAGGGGGGGTGGGGGGAGCGCAGAGGGGGGTGGGGGGAGCGCAGAGGGGGGGTGGGGGGAGCGCAGAGGGGGGGGTGGAGGGGGAGCGCAGAGGGGGGGTGGGGGGAGCGCAGAGGGGGGTGGGGGGAGCGCAGAGGGGGGGTGGGGGGAGCGCAGAGGGGGGGTGGGGGGAGCGCAGAGGGGGGTGGGGGGAGCGCAGAGGGGGGGTGGGGGGAGCGCAGAGGGGGGTGGGGGGAGCGCAGAGGGGGGGTGGGGGGAGCGCAGAGGGGGGGTGGGGGGGAGCGCAGAGGGGGGTGGGGGGAGCGCACAGGGGGGGTGGGGGGAGCGCAGAGGGGGGTGGGGGGAGCGCAGAGGGGGGTGGGGGGAGCGCAGAGGGGGGGGTGGGGGGAGCGCAGAGGGGGGGTGGGGGGAGCGCAGAGGGGGGTGGGGGGGAGTGCAGAGGGGGGGTGGGGGGAGCGCAGAGGGGGGGTGGGGGGAGCGCAGAGGGGGGGTGGGGGGAGCGCAGAGGGGGGAGTGGGGGGAGCGCAGAGGGGGGAGTGGGGGGAGCGCAGAGGAGGGGGGTGGGGGGAGCGCAGAGGGGGGTGGGGGAGCGCA